>NC_092334.1:325150000-325187500 GCF_046630445.1 Rutidosis leptorrhynchoides
CTTTAGAGTGTTGACCAACTCGAGTTGTGATTTTGATATTGTGATAAATGTAATAGGTGCGTTACTTTGAAGTGTTCAAGCTCGGTTATCTTTCACCAAGAGATTTTGAGGTGAGTGGAATAATTATGCATTCGTGTATATGGCGTGTTTATTTGTGGGTGTTATGGTATGAACCATCGAGCCGGTAGTACCATAGCATGTGTGTAAATTGATGTGAACCACGAGCCGGTAGCATCGAGTGTGAACCACGAGCCGGTAGCACTATAAAATAATTGATGTGAACCACGAGCCGGTAGCATCGAGTGTGAACCACGAGCCGGTAGCACTATAAACAAAGTGTGAACCACGAGCCGGTAGCACTATAAACGAGTGAGACTCAATGCGTATGGTGTGAACCACGAGCCGGTAGCACCATAGCGTCATGGTTAACCATATTAAGATTTGTTGATATTTAGCATGCTAAATTATTTATGGTTGTGTTGAGTATATGCTAACTCGGTTATGTTATTGTATGACTTGTTAAGTGTTTGAGGTTGATGACATGCTTTTGTGTTACACATTTCGTACGAGGTATCTTGTGTTGTGATTGCAAATAGATGGGCGATATATATGTATGTGTAATTATTGCATTCACTAAGCTTTGCTTACCCTCTCGTTGTTTACCACTTTTATAGGTTCGGTGTTGGACAAGGGTAAGGGCATCGTTTTGGACTAGGGATCCCGCTTGTTGCTAAGGGACGCTTTTGGTTTTAGTAGCTCTCGGAGTTTGACCGATAGTTGGGTAGTTTAATCCCAAACGCCATGCTCTTTGTGTAGTTTGGAACTTAAACTTTTTGGTGGTCGAAACTCCTAAATTGTACTAAACTTGTAATTTGGGTCGTGTGGGCCCCGCTTGTAAAACTTTAATTTTATGTTTGAAACATGTTAGTTTTACATATTTGGTTGTATGGTAAAAACCGTTTTGTCTAAAAGTGCCGGGAACTAGTCAATCTTTTCGCGGTTAAAAGTCCCGGGGACAGCCAGATATGGCGCGGCGCGCTGGCCATATGGCGCGGCGCTCCGATGGTCTGCAACAGAAATTTTTTTTTTATTTCGTATTTTCACAAGGTTTTGTCGGGTGTTGGTTTGGGTTGTTACAAGTGGTATCAGAGCATGGTCTAAGGGATTTAGGTGACTTGAGATAGGCGCCTAGACTTAGACTTTTGTGTGCGTGATTATGCGGGACTTGTAGGACTTTGGGTCGGATCGGAATGATTAGTGCATAGGTTTATGTGAACTAATCATGCGCTATTTGTTTGTGTTGTGTTTAGCAATCATCAAGCGAGATGGACGTTGTACTAGCGAGTTAGCGCGACGTGCTCGCGTAGTAATGACTAGCTACCATTACTACGGGTGCAAATCGGGTCAAACAAGCAATGTACGACGATTGTTGAGCGAGATGGGGTAGTGAGGCGTATATGTATGTAATTGTGTATATTTGCCCTTTCGTTTCGTGGTTTAAGGTAATTCGTTTTATAGAATGAAGACGAGAAACGGTCCCGATCACGATAACGAAAGTACAAGTGAAGACGCCGAGTTCTCGACCAAGGTCGAGGCCGTCTTTAAGAAGTTGAAATCGGATTTTCTTGCGGACGTTTGAAAGGTCTTTCAAGAGTCGGTCGATGGGCAAGTGACCGAAATGATAAACGAACGAATGAAGGCCACTATTGAAGAGGCCCTTGATGCTAGAAACATTTATCCTCGAGGTGAAGGGGGTGATGGAAAGAGAGACTTCCACTACAAAAATTTTAAGGATACTCAACCTCCGACGTTTAATGGGGTGAGGGATCCGTTGAAAAGTACTTGTTGGATTTCAGACATCGAGGGGGCCTTCCGTACCGCGGAGTGTCTTCCCGAGAAGAAGACGAGGTTTGGGTCTAGCATGTTACGTGAAGAGGGCAAGTTGTGGTGGGATGATAAAATCAATTTGTATGGCGAAGAGCAATGCATGGACTTGACATGGGAGGAGTTCAAGAAAGAGTTTTTCAAGGAATACCGAACTTCATCCGATCTTGATCGAATTCGGGACGAGTTGCATCATTTGCAACAAGGTTCCATGGATTTAGTTACCCTCAAGTCTACATTCTTGGCAAAGACTCGTTTTTGCCCGGAGTATGTGGGTGATGATCATAAGCTTATGAAAGATTTTTATCGTACCTTGAATGCCGACTTCAAGAGCAAGATTAGCCGGGGTATGGCTAAGACTTTTGATGAATTGTTTGAGTTGGCTCGGGGTTTTGAGCCGGAGGTGCCTAGGAAGAGTGATTTTACTTTTTCGAAAAGGAAGTTTGAAGGATCGAGCCATTCGAATTTTTCAAACAAGAAGTCCAAAAGAGGCGCCGAGAGCGTTAATAGTGCGAAGAAGGGTGGTTCCGGGAGTTTTGGACCCACTTGCTTTAATTGTAATCAAAGAGGGCACATGGCTCGCGAATGTCCTAAGGCGTCGACCAAGGTTACTTGCTTTAATTGCGGCAAGGAGGGGCATAAGAAGCCGGAGTGTCCCGACTTGCGAAATGATAATGTGAAAAGGTTGGAGAGGGCGGCGGGTACGGCTAGGGGTCGCAACTATTTGATGACTAATGATGAAGCCAAACAATCGAACGAAGTTGTCTCAGGTACTTTTATGGTTAATTCTAATCCGGCGAGAATTCTTTTTGATAGCGGTGCAAATTTGTCGTTTGTTTCTCCTAAATTTGTGCCTAAACTTGATAGACCGTTAGCTAAGTTAAGTCGTCCGGTAGAAGTCGAAATTGCGGACGGCAAGACGGTGTTAGTGGTTGATGTGTGTAGGAATTGTGATGTTGTTTTTGGTGCCGAAACTTTTAAAATTAATCTCATTCCAATGACCTTGGGCGATTTTGATATTGTCGTTGGTATGGATTGGCTCGATCATTACAGAGCCGATATTGCATGCCATGACAAGTTTATTCGTGTTAAGGCCCCAAGTGGGGGAGAAATGATTATTCATGGTGATAAGAGAAGAAGAACGGTGCCGATATGCACTTTTGCACGGGCGCGTCGTTCCGTTGTTACCGGTGGCATGGCTTTCCTTGCTCATGTTGTTGATACTCGTAATGAGCCACCACCTATTCGTGAAATTCCGGTAGTTAATGAGTTTGAAGACGTTTTTCCGGATGAGTTACCGGGTGTTCCGGTGGAAAGACAAGTCGAGTTTCGCATTGAGTTGGTTCCGGGGGCTACCCCCATCGCTAAAACTCCTTATCGTTTAGCACCAACGGAAATGCAAGAGTTGTTGAATCAAATTCAAGAGTTGCTTGAGAAAGGTTTTATCCGACCGAGTGCTTCGCC
The DNA here is from genome assembly GCF_046630445.1 of Rutidosis leptorrhynchoides. Taxonomy (NCBI): domain Eukaryota; kingdom Viridiplantae; phylum Streptophyta; class Magnoliopsida; order Asterales; family Asteraceae; genus Rutidosis; species Rutidosis leptorrhynchoides. The sequence goes on from NC_092334.1 coordinate 325,153,349, forward strand.
GTGGGGCGCTCCGGTCTTATTCGTGAAGAAGAAAGATGGTAGTATGCGTATGTGCATCGATTACCGTGAGTTAAATAAAGTGACGATCAAGAATCGTTATCCGTTACCTAGGATTGACGATTTGTTTGATCAACTTCAAGGCGCGACGTATTTCTCTAAGATCGACCTACGGTCCGGCTATCATCAAATGCGGGTCCGTGAGGAAGACATTGAGAAAACGGCTTTCCGAACGCGTTATGGGCATTATGAGTTTGTGGTTATGCCTTTTGGTCTTACGAATGCACCGGCGGCATTCATGGATCTTATGAACCGGGTGTGCCAACCTATGTTGGACAAGTCGGTCATTGTGTTCATTGACGACATACTAGTCTACTCGAAAAGTATGCACGAACATGAACGTCACTTGCGTGAAGTTTTGAAGACATTAAGAAAGGAGAAGTTGTATGCAAAATTCTCTAAATGTGAATTTTGGCTAAGAGAGGTCCAATTTCTTGGCCATATTGTGAATGAAGGCGGTATCCAAGTGGATCCGGGGAAGATTGAGACGGTGAAGAGTTGGGGACGACCGACTATGCCTACGGAAATCCGGAGTTTTCTCGGGTTGGCCGGTTATTATCGTCGGTTTATCCAAGATTTTTTTAAGATCGCTTCTTCGTTGACGAAATTGACAAGGAAGAATGCGAAGTTTGTTTGGGAGAACGAGCAAGAAATTGCTTTTCAATTGTTAAAAGAGAAGTTATGTCAGGATCCGGTGTTAGTGTTACCGGAAGGTGTCGAAGATATGGTAGTTTATTGTGATGCTTCCTTAAATGGGCTCGGGTGTGTTCTTATGCAAAGGGGTAAAGTCATTGCTTATGCCTCTCGATAATTAAAGGAGCACGAGACGAGGTACCCGACTCACGATTTAGAGATGGCGGCGGTTGTGCATGCGTTGAAAATTTGGCGCCATTACTTGTATGGTGTCAAGTGTACGATATATTCGGATCATAAAAATTTGAAACATCTTTTCACTCAAAGAGATTTGAATTATCGTCAACGTAGGTGGATGGATGTGGTGAAGGACTATGATTGTGAGATACTTTATCATCCGGGTAAGGCGAATTTGGTCGCGGATGCGTTAAGTCGAAAGACTCAACATCCGGCGATAAGTGTAGCATCGTTACGTTTGGTTATCACTAACGACTTTCTTGAAAAGATGGGTGAAGATCAAATAGAGGCTTATGTTCACAATAAGCATGCGGAGCGAATTGTGGGCCAATCGGAATTCATTACTATGGGCCCGCGGGGTTTATTGTCGTTTCAAGGAAGGGTGTGGGTGCCTAAGATGGGTGATTACCGACGGGTGCTACTTGACGAGGCACATAAGTCAAAATATTATATTCATCCGGGCGCGACAAAAATGTATCATGACTTGAAGAAAGACTATTGGTGGCCGGGCATGAAACACGATGTTGTGAAATATGTTGAACGATGTGTTACTTGCTTGCAAGTTAAAGCCGAGCACCAAAAGCCGTATGGTAAGTTGCAACCGTTAGAGATCCCGAAGTGGAAATGGGAGCACATTACCATGGATTTCATCACTAAGTTACCTAAGACGGCGAGGACTTAATATGATTCGATTTGGGTTATAGTTGATCGGTTGACGAAAAGTGCTTTGTTTCTTCCCATTAAAGAAGCAATATCGTCGGAGACCTTGGCTAAGTTGTTTATCAAGGAAGTGGTCGCTCGTCATGGGGTTCCTATATCTATTATCTCGGATCGAGATACCCGTTTTACATCTCGATTTTGGGAAAAGTTTCATGAAGATATGGGTACGCAATTGAAGTTGAGCACGGCGTATCATCCTCAAACGGACGGTCAAACCGAACGTACGAACCAAACTCTAGAAGATATGTTACGGGCGTGCATTATTGATTTTGGTGGTAGTTGGGATGAGCATTTGCCTTTGGTGGAATTCTCGTACAATAATAGTTATCATACTAGTATCGGGATGCCACCGTATGAGATGCTCTATGGGCGTAGATGTCGAACTCCCGTTTGTTGGGGAGAAGTGGGTCAACGAGAGATCGGGGGTACCGATTTGGTTTTGGAGACGAACAACAAGATTGATATTATTCGGGAACATTTGAAGAAGGCTCAAGATAGGCAAAAGTCGTATGCCGACAAACGTAGGCGAACGATCGAATTTCAAGAAGGCGACATGGTGATGCTTAAAGTTTCGCCATGGAAGGGTATTATTCGATTTCGAAAACGGGGAAAGTTAGCTCCTCGGTTTATTGGGCCATTCAAGGTTTTAGCTCGTGTTGGCGAAGTTGCATATCGATTGGAATTACCCGAAGAGCTTGCGGGGATCCATAATACATTCCATGTTTCCCACCTCCGTAAGTGTCTTGCGGATGATTCCTTATGGATGCTTTTAGACGAGATCGAGCTAAACAACAAATTGGAATATGTCGAAGAACCGGTCGCCATACTCGATGAGAAAGTTAAGAGGTTGAGACATAAAGAAGTGAGGACTTTTAAAGTCCAATGGCGGCGTAGCAAGGGTTTCGAGTTCACTTGGGAACCCGAAGAGTTCGTGTTAGTGTATCTTCCCTCTTGTCATGCGGCTTGGATTGCGAGGGCGCAATCCGAATAAGTGGGGGAGAGTTGTAAGACCCGAATAATTGAAGTGTACACATGTGTATATAAGTGTATTGTGCGGTACTCGAATCGGGGTTTGGTTGTATATATTTAAAAAAGCAAAAGGAGCTGGACTAGGAGAGTTGCGTGCCGCGCGGCCTGGTGGCGCGCCGCGCCATCTGTCTGTGACAGATTCTCTCTTTCTTTTAAATTAGATATTTTGAGGGTATTTTGGTAAAATCACTTGGAGGCCGGATTTAATGCCTTAGATCAGTTTTGGGGAGTTCATTTACTCCTTCCACAACTACCAACACTTATCCAAATCAATTCTAGAGAGAGAGTGGCTTTTAGTGAGGGAAACCCCATTTTGGAGAAGAAGAAGAAGGTTTCTTGCTTAAGTCCAAGCATTAAAGTTGTTCGCCTTCCCTCTAGCTTCGTTGTGATAGTTGTGGTATGCTCTAATCTTAATTTCTTTGTTTAATTTGATTTAGGGCTAGGGTTTGGGGTGAAGATGAACATAAAACCCATTTTGTTAGTGTTTTGGGTGTTCTAGGGTAATTTGAGTCATGTAGACTCAATATTGGGTTAACTAGGGTTTGGAAGAGTTAATTGTTGTTAGAGAACCCTAATTAGCTAGTAAAATTGCTAGAACACCATGATTTATGTAAATGGGTGTAAATGGGTTAGTGGTTGACCCAAAATGGGTAGGTTGACTTTGAAAGTGTCAAATGGGTCAAAATGAACCTAAGCTAATTAATATGTGTGGTTGAAGCCTAAAACTAGTGTTAAAATGTGTAATGAACCTACTTTGGTTAATGATAGGGTTTTGTGATGAGTTAACCCGATTTTAGGGTTAAGGGTGCAAATGGGTCGGATTTGCACCATGGGTCAAATTAACACTAGGAGTGAGCTTTAGAGTGTTGACCAACTCGAGTTGTGATTTTGATATTGTGATAAATGTAATAGGTGCGTTACATTGAAGTGTTCAAGCTCGGTTATCTTTCACCAAGAGATTTTGAGGTGAGTGGAATAATTATGCATTCGTGTATATGGCGTGTTTATTTGTGGGTGTTATGGTATGAACCATCGAGCCGGTAGTACCATATCATGTGTGTAAATTGATGTGAACCACGAGCCGGTAGCATCGAGTGTGAACCACGAGCCGGTAGCACTATAAAATAATTGATGTGAACCACGAGCCGGTAGCATCGAGTGTGAACCACGAGCCGGTAGCACTATAAACAAAGTGTGAACCACGAGCCGGTAGCACTATAAACGAGTGAGACTCAATGCGTATGGTGTGAACCACGAGCCGGTAGCACCATAGCGTCATGGTTAACCATATTAAGATTTGTTGATATTTAGCATGCTAAATTATTTATGGTTGTGTTGAGTATATGCTAACTCGGTTATGTTATTGTATGACTTGTTAAGTGTTTGAGGTTGATGACATGCTTTTGTGTTACACGTTTCGTACGAGGTATCTTGTGTTGTGATTGCAAATAGATGGGTGATATATATGTATGTGTAATTATTGCATTCACTAAGCTTTGCTTACCCTCTCGTTGTTTACCACTTTTATAGGTTCGGTGTTGGACAAGGGTAAGGGCATCGTTTTGGACTAGGGATCCCGCTTGTTGCTAAGGGACGCTTTTGGTTTTAGTAGCTCTCGGATTTTGACTGATAGTTGGGTAGTTTAATCCCAAACGCCATGCTCTTTGTGTAGTTTGGAACTTAAACTTTTTGGTGGTCGAAACTCCTAAATTGTACTAAACTTGTAATTTGGGTCGTGTGGGCCCCGCTGGTAAAATTTTAATTTTATGTTTGAAACATGTTAGTTTTACATATTTGGTTGTATGGTAAAAAGCGTTTTGTCTAAAAGTGCCAGGAACTAGTCAATCTTTTCGCGGTTAAAAGTCCCGGGGACAGCCAGATATGGCGCGGCGCGCGGGCCATATGGCGCGGTGCGCCGATGGTCTGCAACAGAAAAAAAATTTTTATTTCGTATTTTCACAAGGTTTTGTCGGGTGTTGGTTTGGGTTGTTACATTAAGAATCATAGATTCAGATAAATCGAACTCTGTTGCACGTATCCATCAATCTCTATTTAACTTTTGTTCTTGTCTGCAAATTGTTACATATCCTTATCATTCTTACCAACCAGTTTCATGTCTCTATCCAATTTCTATTTTTTCTGTCTTTTTTTCTCTAGAACGAATAAACTTGTCGAACATTCAATTATATATAACAATCGATCAATTCAGTTGTTAAGCAATTCATTTTGATTCTCCTCCTTCAATATCAATTACAAGTACCATAAACTATTATTAATTGTAGATTAAATCAGAAAAATTAGAAAAAGAAGAGTCCAATCCTCTGTTTGTGATATCCTTTATTCAACAGCTCAAATTCAAAAGAATTTTTACCAAATCTATTAATACATTTATGTTAGGAATCTTATAAACGAACTTCCTGCAAAAATTCAGCTTTCAATTCTTTAAATTGAGTTTTAATTTTCGAGTCAAAGTTTTAATTTAAAAAAGTCAAACCGTCCGTTCTTCATGAAATTCGACTTCTGGTTGTTGATTCAAGTTCAATTGATGAGTTGGAAAGTTTCTAGGAATGATTTTCAATCTATTTCATGTTGAAATCTTAGTCTAACAGCGTATAGATAATTGAATCAAACTTTAAGTTCATCTTTTCTTGAAAAGCTGCTGCTGCTTATTTTTTTTTCTAATCCTTTTCTGTTAATTCAATTATCCCACATATGAACGTTTCTGTTTCAAATGCAAACCCGAAAAACAATTAAGTATTTCTCTGTTAGGAGTACTTTGGCCGATTTGTTTATGAAGGAGAAAAGGAGATAGGGAAACAAATAATACAGGTTATATAAAATTTAGACTGTAAATTAATCAGAAAAACAGAAACAGCTCGATGGTTTGGTGTGGAGTCAGTTAAGCGAGAGGTCTCGGGTTCGAGCCCAGGCAGTGGCGTATTTTTTTTAAAAGCTTGTCTTCAAAGGTTGTATTCTATTATTATTATTATTATTATTATTATTATTATTATTATTATTATTATTATTATTATTATTATTATTATTATTATTATTATTATTATTATTATTATTATTATTATTATTATTATTATTATTATTATTATTATTATTATTATTATTATTATTATTATAATTATTATTATTATTAACATTAGTATTAGTATAATCATTAAGAATATTATTAGTATTATCATTAAGAATATTATTAGTAGTATAATTATTATTAACATTATAATTATTATTAAAATTATCATTTTATATAAAAATTATCATTTCTAGTATTATTATTATTATTATTATTATTATTATTATTATTATTATTATTATTATTATTATTATTGTTATTATTATTATTATTATTAGTATTATCACTTTTATTATTATATTAAAGTATCATTATGATTAAAATTTTCATTTTTATTAGAATTATCATTATCATCATTAGTATTATTATTATTATTATTATTATTATTATTATTATTATTATTATTATTATTATTATTATTATTATTATTATTATTATTATTATTATTATTATTATTATTATTATTATTATTATTATTATATTACAACAAATAAAGTTTTTTACATAAAATATACTTATTACATATACTATAATTATATTAATATTTCATATAAATATATATAGACATATTAATATAACTAAATGTATAAATATTATTTAATTTAAATATATATACAAAATAAATATATATTACATATAATATAAAATATAATATAAATAAAGTATATGTTTTAATATATATATGAATGATATAGGTTCGTGAATCCGAGGCCAACCCTGCATTGTTCAGTTTCGTCGTGTGAATATTTTTACTACAAAATATTGTATTGTGAGTTAATTAGATCCCTTTTTACTAAATGCCTTTGTAAAATATATTTTTGGGCTGAGAATACATGAAATGCTTTTATAAATGTTTGACGAGATAGACACAAGCAAAACATTCCTCAAATGAATTATGATACAGACGAGAAGTTCCATAGGTTATTATACCAAATATTTCCCCTAATTATTATAGCTTGATAACCTAAGAATTAGTGTTTATTATAATTGCCACTAATTGATGCGAATCATAAAGATAGATCTATTGGGCCTAACAAACCCCATCCAGGTTATGGATGCTTTAGTACTTCGAGGATATTATTATACAGGAGATACCTGTTTAAACAGACGAGAGGTTCTGTATTTATCATACTGATTGCTTTATGCATGTATGTTTTGGGGATATTCTTTATGCGCTTTATATGTTAAGGTCGGTTACCAAGCAAGGTTATATATAGAGAGAATAATTTTTATACACAGGTTATGTGTGTAGTGACCCGAACTTTTCCATGTATATATATATTAATTGAGATTGATATTTACATGATTAAATGTTTCCAACATGTTAAGCAATCAAACTTGTTAAGACTTGATTAATTGAAATATGTTTCATATAGACAATTGACCACCCAAGTTGACCGGTGATTCACGAACGTTAAAACTTGTAAAAACTATATGATGACATATATATGGATATATATATATAGTTAACATGATACTATGATAAGTAAACATATCATTAAGTATATTAACAATGAACTACATATGTAAAAATAAGACTACTAACTTAATGATTTTTAAATGAGACATATATGTAACGATTATCGTTGTAAAGACATTTAATGTATATATATCATATTAAGAGATATTCATACATGATAATATCATGATAATATAATAATTTAAAATCTCATTTGATATTATAAATATTGGGTTAACAACATTTAACAAGATCGTTAACCTAAAGGTTTCAAAACAACACTTACATGTAACGACTAACGATGACTTAACGACTCAGTTAAAATGTATATACATGTAGTGTTTTAATATGTATTTATACACTTTTGAAAGACTTCAATACACTTATCAAAATACTTCTACTTAACAAAAATGCTTACAATTACATCCTCGTTCAGTTTCATCAACAATTCTACTCGTATGCACCCGTATTCGTACTCGTACAATACACAGCTTTTAGATGTATGTACTATTGGTATATACACTCCAATGATCAGCTCTTAGCAGCCCATGTGAGTCACTTAACACATGTGGGAACCATCATTTGGCAACTAGCATGAAATATCTCATAAAATAACAAAAATATGAGTAATCATTCATGACTTATTTACATGAAAACAAAATTACATATCCTTTATATCTAATCCATACACCAACGACCAAAAACACCTACAAACACTTTCATTCTTCAATTTTCTTCATATAATTGATCTCTCTCAAGTTCTATCTTCAAGTTCTAAGTGTTCTTCATAAATTCTACAAGTTCTAGTTACATAAAATCAAGAATACTTTCAAGTTTGCTAGCTCACTTCCAATCTTGTAAGGTGATCATCCAGCCTCAAGAAATCTTTGTTTCTTACAGTAGGTTATCATTCTAATACAAGGTAATAATCATATTCAAAATTTGGTTCAATTTCTATAACTATAACAATCTTATTTCAAGTGATGATCTTACTTGAACTTGTTTTCGTGTCATGATTCTGCTTCAAGAACTTCGAGCCATCCAAGGATCCGTTGAAGCTAGATCCATTTTTCTCTTTTACAGTAGGTTTATCCAAGGAACTTAAGGTAGTAATGATGTTCATAACATCATTCGATTCATACATATAAAGCTATCTTATTCGAAGGTTTAAACTGGTAATCACTAGAACATAGTTTAGTTAATTCTAAACTTGTTCGCAAACAAAAGTTAATCCTTCTAACTTGACTTTTAAAATCAACTAAACACATGTTCTATATCTATATGATATGCTAACTTAATGATTTAAAACCTGGAAACACGAAAAACATCGTAAAACCGGATTTACGCCGTCGTAGTAACACCGCGGGCTGTTTTGGGTTAGTTATTTAAAAACTATGATAAACTTTGATTTAAAAGTTGTTATTCTGAGAAAATGATTTTTATTATGAACATGAAACTATATCCAAAAATTATGGTTAAACTCAAAGTGGAAGTATGTTTTCTAAAATGGTCATCTAGACGTCGTTCTTTCGACTGAAATGACTACCTTTACAAAAATGACTTGTAACTTATTTTTCCGACTATAAACCTATACTTTTTCTGTTTAGATTCATAAAATAGAGTTCAATATGAAACCATAGCAATTTGATTCACTCAAAACGGATTTAAAATGAAGAAGTTATGGGTAAAACAAGATTGGATAATTTTTCTCATTTTAGCTACGTGAAAATTGGTAACAAATCTATTACAACCATAACTTAATCAACTTGTATTATATATTATGTAATCTTGAGATACCATAGACACGTATACAATGTTTCGACCTATCATGTCGACACATCTATATATATTTCGGAACAACCATAGACACTCTATATGTGAATGTTGGAGTTAGCTATATAGGGTTGAGGTTGATTCCAAAATATATATAGTTTGAGTTGTGATCAATACTGAGATACGTATACACTGGGTCGTGGATTGATTCAAGATAATATTTATCGATTTATTTCTGTACATCTAACTGTGGACAACTAGTTGTAGGTTACTAACGAGGACAGCTGACTTAATAAACTTAAAACATCAAAATATATTAAAAGTGTTGTAAATATATTTTGAACATACTTTGATATATATGTATATATTGTTATAGGTTCGTGAATCAACCAGTGGCCAAGTCTTACTTCCCGACGAAGTAAAAATCTGTGAAAGTGAGTTATAGTCCCACTTTTAAAATCTAATATTTTTGGGATGAGAATACATGCAGGTTTTATAAATGATTTACAAAATAGACACAAGTACGTGAAACTACATTCTATGGTTGAATTATCAAAATCGAATATGCCCCTTTTTATTAAGTCTGGTAATCTAAGAATTAGGGAACAGACACCCTAATTGACGCGAATCCTAAAGATAGATCTATTGGGCCTAACAAACCCCATCCAAAGTACCGGATGCTTTAGTACTTCGAAATTTATATCATATCCGAAGGGTGTCCCGAAATGATGGGGATATTCTTAAATATGCATCTTGTTAATGTCGGTTACCAGGTGTTTACCATATGAATGATTTTTATCTCTATGTATGGGATGTGTATTGAAATATGAAATCTTGTGGTCTATTATTATGATTTGATATATATAGGTTAAACCTATAACTCACCAACATTTTTGTTGACGTTTTAAGCATGTTTATTCTCAGGTGATTATTCAGAGCTTCTGCTGTCGCATACTTAAATAAGGACGTGATTTGGAGTCCATGCTTGTATGATATTGTGTAAAAACTGCATTCAAGAAAATTATTTTGTTGTAACATATTTGTATTGTAAACCATTATGTAATGGTCGTGTGTAAACAGGATATTTTAGATTATCATTATTTGATAATCTACGTAAAACTTTTTAAACCTTTATTGATGAAATAAAGGTTATGGTTTGTTTTAAAATGAATGCAGTCTTTGAAAAACGTCTCATATAGAGGTCAAAACCTCGCAACGAAATCAATTAATATGGAACGTTTTTAATCAATAAGAACGGGACATTTCAGTTGGTATCCGAGCGTTGGTCTTAGAGAACCAGAATTTAGCATTAGTGTGTCTTATCGAGTTTGTTAGGATGCATTAGTGAGTCTGGACTTCGACCGTGTTTACTTGAAAAATGATTGCTTAACAAATTTTGTTGGAAACTATATATTTTTAACATGTGAATATTATGTAATATATTAATCTCTTAACGCGTTTGATATTATGTGATAGATGTCTACCTCTAGAACAAGTCCCATTGACTCACCTAATAATAATGAAGAGTCAAATGTAAATTGGAATGATTCGTGGACTGATTCACAAGTTCCCGAAGAGGAACCGGAAGAAGAGTCGGAACCAGAAGAAGAATCGGAACTGGAAGAAGAATTGGAACTGGATGAAGAAATAGAATCGGTGGGGGAAATAATAAAACGGTTAAGTAAAAGAAAATCCTCAACCAACCGACCAAGGTTAATTATGGTCAATGGTGTTTCCGCCAAGGAAGCAAAATATTGGGAGGATTACCAATTCTCCGATGAATCGGATTCCGACGAGAATTCCAATGATGTTATAGAAATTACCCCAACTGAATTTAAAAAGGCAAAAGAAAATAATAAGGGAAAGGGCATAAAAATAGAGAAATCTAATTCCAACCCCGATGAACTTTATATGTATCGTCAACCCCCGAAGTCCTTAAGTTGTAACAATGACCCGGGAACCTCTAAACCACCCGGTTTTTCTAAACCAATGTGGAAAACTACGGCTCGTATTAGGGGAACATCATATATCCCTAGAAACTTGGCAAAACGAACCAAAACCGAAGAAGAAGAAACAAGCGAGTCGGAATAAGATAGTTGTATTCATGTGGTGTAATATATGTAATATAGTGTGCTTATGCTTTATGATATATGTAAAAATTGCTTGTATTAATAAGTATTTTTTTTATAAATATAACTCTTGTCTATTTTACAGTATAAAAACACAAAATGGATAGACAACCCAATATTTTAAGAGACCTACCCGGAGACATGATTGATGAAATCTTGTCTAGAGTCGGTCAGAATTCTTCGGCACAACTATTTAAGGCGAGATCAGTTTGTAAGACATTCGAAGAACGTTCCAAGAATGCCTTGGTTTATAAAAGGCTTTCGTTCGAAAGATGGGGGATATCACATTGGGAAATCCATAAGTTACGATGTGTTTACTTTGACGCATATATTGCGGGGAACCCAAATGCTATTTTACGCAATGGGTTAAGAAATTATTTTGACTCAATATATCCGAATATTGGACTTCGTGATTTAGAAAAAGCGGCTAACATGCAACATAAAGAAGCATGTTATGCTTATGGATTTGTAATGTTCGCTTCTCACCAAAGTGAGAACAAGAACATCGGGCTTCAACTATTAAACAAAACGTTCCCACAAGTGACGGAGTCGGTAATTGGGGTAAGAAATGAGGTTTTTAGATTGTTACGGGACTGTTGGACATTACGTAACCCTCGTCCCTTTGACGACGTTACAACACGCTGTCTTATCAACGGCCATAACGGTTATGTTCCACAAGACCAAGGATGGGAAGTAATCCTAGTAAAACCAGAATGCATGACTTGTTTCTGGACGTATGAATTACGTGTCTTTATTGCCTTTGCTGAACGACTTGTGTACTAGCTAGAATTATCTTCACAACCATCTTGTATCAAATTTATTATGTGCTATATTTCATGCTATATGTAAAATAAGCGGTATTGTAAGTTTGTAAAATATTGTGTAAAAGTTTGAACGCGAAATATTATTATAATCAGTTTTTCATATAGAATTATAGTAGTTGAATTGTATATTAGCTACTAAGTATGAACTTAACGGGTAGGTACTACCCGAATTTAAACTTATAAAACGCTAATATGAAGAAAAAGCTTTTATAAATGAGTTCATATTATGCTACGAAATACTATTAACTACTCTTAATATTCTATATGATTAACTTGTTCCATTTGACTATTTTGAAGGAAATGGCACCGACTACTCGACACACCGTGAATATGAATGAAGAGGAATTCCGTACTTTTCTAGCTTCAAACATAGCCGCAGTACAGGCTGCGCTACATACCAACAATAACCTTGGATCTAGCAGTACAGGAAATCGTGTAGGATGCACCTACAAAGAATTCACTGCCTGCAAACCTTTGGAATTTGATGGAACCGAAGGACCGATCGGATTGAAACGGTGGACCGAGAAGGTCGAATCGGTGTTTGCCATAAGTAAGTGTACTGAAGAGGACAAAGTGAAGTACGCTACGCATACCTTCACAGGTTCTGCGTTAACATGGTGGAATACCTATCTAGAGCAAGTGGGACAAGACGATGCGTACGCACTACCGTGGTCAGCGTTCAAGCACTTGATGAACGAGAAGTACCGTCCCAGAACCGAGTTCAATAAGCTCAAGACAGAACTTAGAGGGTTACGAACCCAAGGATTTGATATTACCACATACGAAAGACGATTCACAGAATTGTGCCTATTGTGTCCGAGAGCATTCGAAGATGAGGAAGAGAAGATCGACGCGTTTGTGAAAGGATTACCGGAAAGAATCCAAGAAGATATAAGTTCACACGAGCCCGCCTCCATACAACAGGCATGTAGAATGGCTCACAAACTAGTGAACCAGATTGAAGAAAGAATTAAAGAACATACTGCTGAAGAGGCCAATGTGAAGCAAGTCAAAAGAAAGTGGGGGGAAAACGGTGATAAGAATCACCAATCCAACAACAACAGCAATTACAACAATAATCGCAACAATTATCCCAACAATTGCAACATCAATCGCAACTACAACAAATGGCCCAACAACAACAACAACAGCAGCAGCAGCAACTACAACAATCATCCCAACAACAATAATAACCGCAACAACAACAACAATCAGAAGCAACTATGCCAAAGGTGTGAAAAGTATCACTCGGGGTTCTGCACCAAATTTTGCAACAAGTGTAAAAGAAATGGTCATAGCGCGGCGAAGTGTGAGGTCTACGAACCAGGGGTTAATAGAACGAAAGGAACAAATGGTGTCGGAAGGAGTAATGGTGGAGCAAGTAGTGTCGGAGCAAGTTATGCCAATGTAGTTTGTTATAAATGTGGAAAACCGGGCCACATTATTAGAAATTTCCCGAACCAGGAGAACACGAATGGACAAGGCCGCGGAAGAGTTTTCAATATTAATGCGGCAGAGGCACAGGAAGACCCGGAGCTTGTTACGGGTACGTTTCTTATTGACAATAAATCTGCTTACATTTTATTTGATTCGGGTGCGGATAGAAGCTATATGAGTATAGATTTTTGTGCTAAATTAAGTTGTCCATTGACGCCTTTGGATAGTAAATTTTTACTCGAATTAGCAAATGGTAAATTAATTTCAGCAGATAATATATGTCGGAATCGTGAAATTAAACTGGTTAGCGAAACATTTAAGATTGATTTGATACCAATAGAGTTAGGGAGTTTTGATGTGATAATCGGTATGGACTGGTTGAAAGAAGTGAAAGCAGAGATTGTTTGTTACAAAAATGCAATTCGCATTATACGAGAAAAAGGAAAACCCTTAATGGTGTACGGAGAAAAGGGCAACACGAAGCTACATCTTATTAGTAATTTGAAGGCACAAAAACTAATAAGAAAAGGTTGCTATGCTGTTCTAGCACACGTCGAGAAAGTACAAACTGAAGAAAAGAGCATCAATGATATTCCCATTGCAAAAGAATTTCCCGATGTATTTCCGAAAGAATTACCGGGATTACCCCCACATCGATCCGTTGAATTTCAAATAGATCTTGTACCAGGAGCTGCACCAATAGCTCGTGCTCCTTACAGACTCGCACCCAGCGAGATGAAAGAACTGCAAAGCCAATTACAAGAACTTTTAGAGCGTGGTTTCATTCGACCAAGCACATCACCGTGGGGAGCTCCTGTTTTGTTTGTCAAGAAGAAAGATGGTACATTCAGGTTGTGTATCGACTACCGAGAGTTGAACAAACTTACCATCAAGAACCGCTACCCACTACCGAGAATCGACGACTTATTTGATCAACTACAAGGCTCGTCTGTTTATTCAAAGATTGACTTACGTTCCGGGTATCATCAAATGCGGGTGAAAGAAGATGATATTCCAAAGACTGCTTTCAGAACACGTTACGGTCATTACGAGTTTATGGTCATGCCGTTTGGTTTAACTAATGCACCAGCTGTGTTCATGGACCTTATGAACCGAGTGTGTGGACCATACCTTGACAAGTTTGTCATTGTTTTCATTGATGACATACTTATTTACTCAAAGAATGACGAAGAACACGGTGAACATTTGAGAAAGGTGTTAGAAGTATTGAGGAAGGAAGAATTGTACGCTAAGTTTTCAAAGTGTGCATTTTGGTTGGAAGAAGTTCAATTCCTCGGTCACATAGTGAACAAAGAAGGTATTAAGGTGGATCCGGCAAAGATAGAAACTGTTGAAAAGTGGGAAACCCCGAAAACTCCGAAACACATACGCCAGTTTTTAGGACTAGCTGGTTACTACAGAAGGTTCATCCAAGACTTTTCCAGAATAGCAAAACCCTTGACTGCATTAACGCATAAAGGGAAGAAATTTGAATGGAATGATGAACAAGAGAAATCGTTTCAGTTATTGAAGAAAAACCTAACTACGGCACCTATATTGTCATTGCCTGAAGGGAATGATGATTTTGTGATTTATTGTGATGCATCAAAGCAAGGTCTCGGTTGTGTATTAATGCAACGAACGAATTTGATTGCTTATGCGTCTAGACAATTGAAGATTCACGAACAACATTATACGACGCATGATTTGGAATTAGGCGCAGTTGTTTTTGCATTAAAGACTTGGAGGCACTACTTATATGGGGTCAAAAGTATTATATATACCGACCACAAAAGTCTTCAACACATATTTAATCATAAATAACTGAATATGAGGCAGCGTAGGTGGATTGAATTGTTGAATGATTACGACTTTGAGATTCGTTACCACCCGGGGAAGGCAAATGTGGTAGCCGATGCCTTGAGCAGGAAGGATAGAGAACCCATTCGAGTAAAATCTATGAATATAATGATTCATAATAACCTTACTACTCAAATAAAGGAGGCGTAACAAGGAGTTTTAAAAGAGGGAAATTTAAAGGATGAAATACCCAAAGGATCGGAGAAGCATCTTAATATTCGGGAAGACGGAACCCGGTATAGGGCTGAAAGGATTTGGGTACCAAAATTTGGAGATATGAGAGAAATGGTACTTAGAGAAGCTCATAAGACCAGATACTCAATACATCCTGGAACGGGGAAGATGTACAAGGATCTCAAGAAACATTTTTGGTGGCCGGGTATGAAAGCCGATGTTGCTAAATATGTAGGAGAATGTTTGACGTGTTCTAAGGTCAAAGCTGAGCATCAGAAACCATCAGGTCTACTTCAACAACCCGAAATCCCAGAATGGAAATGGGAAAACATTACCATGGATTTCATCACTAAATTGCCAAGGACTGCAAGTGGTTTTGATACTATTTGGGTAATAGTTGATCGTCTCACCAAATCAGCACACTTCCTGCCAATAAGAGAAGATGACAAGATGGAGAAGTTAGCACGACTGTATTTGAAGGAAGTCGTCTCCAGACATGGAATACCAATCTCTATTATCTCTGATAGGGATGGCAGATTTATTTCAAGATTCTGTCAGACATTACAGCAAGCATTAGGAACTCGTCTAGACATGAGTACTGCCTATCATCCACAAACTGATGGGCAGAGCGAAAGGACGATACAAACGCTTGAAGACATGCTACGAGCATGTGTTATTGATTTCGGAAACAGTTAGGATCGACATCTACCGTTAGCAGAATTTTCCTACAACAACAGCTACCATTCAAGCATTGAGATGGCGCCGTTTGAAGCACTTTATGGTAGAAAGTGCAGGTCTCCGATTTGTTGGAGTGAAGTGGGGGATAGACAGATTACGGGTCCGGAGATTATACAAGAAACTATCGAGAAGATCATCCAAATTCAACAACGATTGAAAATCGCCCAAAGTCGACAAAAGAGCTACGCTGACATTAAAAGAAAAGATATAGAATTTGAAATTGGAGAGATGGTCATGCTTAAAGTTGCACCTTGGAAAGGCGTTGTTCGATTTGGTAAACGAGGGAAATTAAATCCAAGGTATATTGGACCATTCAAGATTATTGATCGTGTCAGACCAGTAGCTTACCGACTTGAGTTACCTCAACAACTCGCGGCTGTACATAACACTTTCCACGTCTCAAATTTGAAGAAATGTTTTGCTAAAGAAGATCTCACTATTCCGTTAGATGAAATCCAAATCAACGAAAAACTTCAATTCATCGAAGAACCCGTCGAAATAATGGATCGTGAGGTTAAAAGACTTAAGCAAAACAAGATACCAATTGTTAAGGTTCGATGGAATGCTCGTAGAGGACCCGAGTTCACCTGGGAGTGTGAAGATCAGATGAAGAAGAAATACCCGCATCTATTTCCAGAAGATTCGTCAACACCTTCAACAGCTTAAAATTTCGGGACGAAATTTATTTAACGGGTAGGTACTGTAGTCACCCGAACTTTTCCATGTATATATATATTAATTGAGATTGATATTTACATGATTAAATGTTTCCAACATGTTAAGCAATCAAACTTGTTAAGAATTGATAAATTGAAATATGTTTCATATAGACAATTGACCACCCAAGTTGACCGGTGATTCACGAACGTTAAAACTTGTAAAAACTATATGATGACATATATATGGATATATATATAGTTAACATGATATTATGATAAGTAAACATATCATTAAGTATATTAACAATGAACTACATATGTAAAAATAAGACTACTAACTTAATGATTTTTAAACGAGACATATATGTAACGATTATCGTTGTAAAGACATTTAATGTATATATATCATATTAAGAGATATTCATACATGATAATATCATGATAATATAATAATTTAAAATCTCATTTGATATTATAAACATTGGGTTAACAACAGTTAACAAGATCGTTAACCTAAAGGTTTCAAAACAACACTTACATGTAACGACTAACGATGACTTAACGACTCAGTTAAAATGTATATATATGTAGTGTTTTAATATGTATTTATACACTTTTGAAAGACTTCAATACA
This sequence comes from Rutidosis leptorrhynchoides, assembly GCF_046630445.1. Taxonomy (NCBI): domain Eukaryota; kingdom Viridiplantae; phylum Streptophyta; class Magnoliopsida; order Asterales; family Asteraceae; genus Rutidosis; species Rutidosis leptorrhynchoides. The sequence goes on from NC_092334.1 coordinate 325,170,797, forward strand.
CTTATCAAAATACTTCTACTTAACAAAAATGCTTACAATTACATCCTCGTTCAGTTTCATCAACAATTCTACTCGTATGCACCCGTATTCGTACTCGTACAATACACAGCTTTTAGATGTATGTACTATTGGTATATACACTCCAATGATCAGCTCTTAGCAGCCCATGTGAGTCACCTAACACATGTAGGAACCATCATTTGGCAACTAGCATGAAATATCTCATAAAATAACAAAAATATCAGTAATCATTCATGACTTATTTACATGAAAACAAAATTACATATCCTTTATATCTAATCCATACACCAACGACCAAAAACACCTATAAACACTTTCATTCTTCAATTTTCTTCATATAATTGATCTCTCTCAAGTTCTATTTTCAAGTTCTAATTGTTCTTCATAAATTCTACAAGTTCTAGTTACATAAAATCAAGAATACTTTCAAGTTTGCTAGCTCACTTCCAATCTTGTAAGGTGATCATCCAACCTCAAGAAATCTTTGTTTCTTACAGTAGGTTATCATTCTAATACAAGGTAATAATCATATTCAAACTTTGGTTCAATTTCTATAACTATAACAATCTTATTTCAAGTGATGATCTTACTTGAACTTGTTTTCGTGTCATGATTCTGCTTCAAGAACTTCGAGCCATCCAAGGATCCGTTGAAGCTAGATCCATTTTTCTCTTTTCCAGTAGGTTTATCCAAGGAACTTAAGGTAGTAATGATGTTCATAACATCATTCGATTCATACATATAAAGCTATCTTATTCGAAGGTTTAAACTGGTAATCACTAGAACATAGTTTAGTTAATTCTAAACTTGTTCACAAACAAAAGTTAATCCTTCTAACTTGACTTTTAAAATCAACTAAACACATGTTCTATATCTATATGATATGCTAACTTAATGATTTAAAACCTGGAAACACGAAAAACATCGTAAAACCGGATTTACGCCGTCGTAGTAACACCGCGGGCTGTTTTGGGTTAGTTAATTAAAAACTATGATAAACTTTGATTTAAAAGTTGTTATTCTGAGAAAATGATTTTTATTATGAACATGAAACTATATCCAAAAATTATGGTTAAACTCAAAGTGGAAGTATGTTTTCTAAAATGGTCATCTAGACGTCGTTCTTTCGACTGAAATGACTACCTTTACAAAAATGACTTGTAACTTATTTTTCCGACTATAAACCTATACTTTTTCTGTTTAGATTCATAAAATAGAGTTCAATATGAAACCATAGCAATTTGATTCACTCAAAACGGATTTAAAATGAAGAAGTTATGGGTAAAACAAGATTGGATAATTTTTCTCATTTTAGCTACGTGAAAATTGGTAACAAATCTATTCCAACCATAACTTAATCAACTTGTATTACATATTATGTAATCTTGAGATACCATAGACACGTATACAATGTTTCGACCTATCATGTCGACATATCTATATATATTTCGGAACAACTATAGACACTCTATATGTGAATGTTGGAGTTAGCTATACAGGGTTGAGGTTGATTCCAAAATATATATAGTTTGAGTTGTGATCAACACTGAGATACGTATACACTGGGTCGTGGATTGATTCAAGATAATATTTATCAATTTATTTCTGTACATCTAACTGTGGACAACTAGTTGTAGGTTACTAACGAGGACAGCTGACTTAATAAACTTAAAACATCAAAATATATTAAAAGTGTTGTAAATATATTTTGAACATACTTTGATATATATGTATATATTGTTATAGGTTCGTGAATCAACAAGTGGCCAAGTCTTACTTCCCGACGAAGTAAAAATCCGTGAAAGTGAGTTATAGTCCCACTTTTAAAATCTAATATTTTTGGGATGAGAATACATGCAGGTTTTATAAATGATTTACAAAATAGACACAAGTACGTGAAACTACATTCTATGGTTGAATTATCAAAATCGAATATGCCCCTTTTTATTAAGTCTGGTAATCTAAGAATTAGGGAACAGACACCCTAATTGACGCGAATCCTAAAGATAGATCTATTGGGCCTAACAAACCCCATCCAAAGTACCGGATGCTTTAGTACTTCGAAATTTATATCATATCCGAAGGGTGTCCCGGAATGATGGGGATATTCTTAAATATGCATCTTGTTAATGTCGGTTACCAGGTGTTCACCATATGAATGATTTTTATCTCTATGTATGGGATGTGTATTGAAATATGAAATCTTGTGGTCTATTATTATGATTTTATATATATAGGTTAAACCTATAACTCACCAACATTTTTGTTGACGTTTTAAGCATGTTTATTCTCAGGTGATTATTAAGAGCTTCCGCTGTCGCATACTTAAATAAGGACGAGATTTGGAGTCCATGCTTGTATGATATTGTGTAAAAACTGCATTCAAGAAAATTATTTTGTTGTAACATATTTGTATTGTAAACCATTATGTAATGGTCGTGTGTAAACAGGATATTTTAGATTATCATTATTTGATAATCTAGGTAAAGCTTTTTAAACCTTTATTGATGAAATAAAGGTTATGGTTTGTTTTAAAATGAATGCAGTCTTTGAAAAACGTCTCATATAGAGGTCAAAACCTCGCAACGAAATCAATTAATATGGAACGTTTTTAATCAATAAGAACGGGACATTTCAATGTGTATGATATTTTATACACGAGATATGTGTACGGTTATTAAAATTTATGAAAAATGGTTTCGTACACGATATAGGTGTACTGTATTTAAAAGAAATCGCATGGACATTACAGGTGGGTATAGGATACGGACCCATTTGTGCCAAGCATATTTAAATCTTGTGGTCTATCAAAATTACTGAATTTTATTGTTTATGATAAACCTATGAACTCACCAACCTTTTGGTTGACACTTTTAAAAATTGTTTATTCTCAGATTTTATTAGAGTAAATAATACAAGTCATAAATAAAAATTTATATTAAAATTTATATATGATAAAAATATACTTTTATTTAACTCGAGTAATAAAATTTATATAATTCACTCAAAATCATAAACGTATAGTGGTATGTATTATTAATGTAATTATATTACGTGTGGTAAAAATATCTTTGTATCATATATTTATTTGAGAAAATAATATTGATAATAATAATAATGAGTAAAAGTTGTATTATTTTGTAATAATAATAATGATAATATTAATAAAGATAATGTTATTAAAAGTGTTTAATATAAATAACAAGGGAAATAATAATGATGATATTAATAATACTAATAAAATTGATAATAACGATAATTTTAAATAAAATGGTAGTTTTAAATTCTATACTTTTAATAATACTATATTCTTAATAAAAACGATAATTCTTAATAATAATAATAATTTTTAATAGAATGATAGTTTTAATAAAAATGATAAATTTTTAAATGATAATTGATAGTATCGATACTTTAATATTAGTAAAAAAATAATATAATTTATCTTAATAATAATATTTACTATATATAATAATTATCATAATAAGAATAGGAATAATAATATTTTATAAAAATAATTCTATCAAAAATGATACTTTAATAATAATCCTAATATGATAATAATTATAATATTTTATAATAAAATGATATTTCTATTAGAAATGATAATTTTAATAAAAGTGATAATTTTTAATATTAATGATACTTTTAATAATAATAATAATAATGATAAAAATAATAAAATGATAGTTTTTATAAAAATGTCACTTTTTAATAATACGATAATTTCAGTAATAATATCAATACTAATAATTATAATAATAATAATAATAATAATAATAATAATAATAATAATAATAATAATAATAATAATAATAATAATAATAATACTACTACTAATAATAATCTTAGTGATAATGAGATAATAATAACGACGATAGTAATAGTAATAGTAATAGTAATAATAATAATAATAATAATAATAATAATAATAATAATAATAATAATAATAATAATAATAATAATAATAATAATAATAATAATAATAATAATAATAATAATAATAATAATAATAGAGTTAACGATAATTCAGTTGGCCATATCTTTAAATCCGTTCATCGAAATCACACGACTTCTAAATGAAAAGTTAATAATTTTTCGACAGCTTTCCAACGACATGCATATCATATACCTTATATCAGTATTATATGTATTAAATTCGTGATTCATCATAAACTATTTAATGACAAAATAAAACATACAAGCCTGCGTGATCATATATACTCGAGCACTATTCAGGGATACACTATTAATATATAAAAGATAAGATATGAATGCTCACGTATCAATATTGTGATTCAATATTGCAGAAAAGTACGTAGATGCAACGGAAATGATAAACGCTAGATTGACCTCACGAGCAATATCCCTGAACCATACGTAACCTCCATAACTATAACCCATAATTTCCTTAACTCTATCCCACTCGAAAAATAATTTTTGAAATCACTTGGACAGCACTCCGTCGTACTATTTTATGTATAATACTACTAATAATAATACTCATAACCATAATATTAATAATATTAATAATAATATTAATCTTTATAATAATAATAATAATAATAATAATAATAATAATAATAATAATAATAATAATAATAATAATAATATTATGTAAGTATATATATGCGAGAGAGATAATGAATGAAACTGAGCCTAAATTCGATCGTATTTAAAGACATCTCATCCACCTAACCCTCCCATGCACTCGCATGAGTTTGTGAGAGGAATTTCATGCGAGTGCATGAGTCCAAATTATGGCACACATTCGAAAATTTGAGACTGCCGATACAATTTTCTTATATATAAATATTATTTAACATACAATATATTTAATCTTTAGAATTAATTAAATATTATATTATATTCTCGTGCATAGTTGATTTGTAATTTTAACATCGATGAATTGTACATTGACGCTCAACTTACGTACCAGTTCCGGTTTTTCGAACGTCCTTTCGTACACATAGAAAACTTGTACTTTACGTTTCGCGACACGTACCTTTATCAATAATTTGACTTATTTTATCAATAATTATATTAATTGAAATGTAACTTATTCATTTGAGTGTTTTGGTCATTTGCTTCTATAAATATACTTCTCGTTGTTTATTAAAATATATTTAATAATATATATAAAATATTACTTAAATCAAAACGTTTTATAACTATATTAATATATATATATATATATATATATATATATATATATATATATATATATATATATATATATATATATATATATATATATATATATATAACTAAAATTTTTACTTAATATAATATTTAGTTTTTCAAAACCAATTATATTTCAAAGTCTGTTTTATATAAGTTAACTCGTTTAAATAATAAAAGTTATTATATCAAATAATGTTTTTAATAATATGAAAACTGAATAATTAAATTACCAAGGGGCACGAGACAGTCACTGCAAAGTATGCTTTTGAAAATTAAACGGGAATCTCCACTAACCTTTGTCTAATCCTCAATAATTGACACATATGTTCTTACTTATAAATCACCTTACCAAATATTCCGAATATCGTTAAAAAGAAATGATTTCCCAAATCAACGTGGACCTCACCACAAAGACTTATAATAATATCACAATGTAACAGATAATTCAATCATTTGATATTATCCTTTAATCTCGTCGATAATCATAATAAACTTATATTGAAACAAATACGTTCATGTAAAGTATTATACATGTAATACTTTGTTAACATTTTTAAGTAATATAACCATATATTATATATGCATATCTATACACATAAATGTTCGTGAATCGTCGAGCACGGTCAAAGGGTAATTGATTACATGAATGTAGTTACAAAATTTTAAAATTCAACTTTACAAACTTTGCTTATCGTGTCGGAAATATATAAAGATTAAGTTTAAATTTGGTCGAAAATTTCCGGGTTGTCACAGTACCTACCCGTTAAAGAAATTTTGTCCAGAAATTTGAATGGGATGGTCATGGCTAATAATAAGTATGTTTTCATGACGAATATGAGTTGGTAAATAGAGTTTTATCATTATTGAGTAATATGGATAAAACAATTCGATTACACGAAGAGTATAATTGAAGTTATCACAAAAGAGTGAAATGAATAAATGCAGGTGCGTCTTAACCGGTGACGTAGTCACGGTTGATTTTCGAAATTCAAGGGATTTGGAGGAAATCTTCGTAATAAGATTTGATTCTTCGGTAATTAAGGAAATTAAGATCCTCTTTGGTTAAATGCGATAATCTGTCTTAATTGCTCTGTCTGATATTTCACTATAAATCCACCCTCTTCGTTTTCCTTATTTCCACAGCTCATACTTTCTATTCTTTCCCCCTCAATTCATACTTTAAAGCATTTATCGATATGCTCCATCCAGTTCTGATTCTTGATATACTCCTAACTTTCATATCTGTCATTCTTTTTTTTCATCTACCGCCGGAAGAATCTATTCACTTCTACTATACTCTTGGTTTTATTGTGTTTTTTGTTCTCCTGTATTTTTATATTGCTATACGCATCTATATACACGGTTGTAATTTCTGGGTTGTTGTTGGGTTTTATATCTTCCCTTATGTTTCGATTTCTCTGCTTCTATCTTTCTATAATCATTGACACCTACGGTTAATGCTCTCTTCTATTTGCTGCGATTTATACTCCCAATTATATTTTGAAGCTTCATTCTTTCGTTTTCTCTCTTTGCCATTAAGTACCGCAAGTAATGGTCCAGAATTCGTAGGTATGGATTTCGAAATGAACATAGTTAATGTTCTAAGAAGGAAATTGTGATGGCACGATCTTGATTTGTCAAATTACCAGAATATCTGGAAAAATAGAACTAACAAGAAGATATGTTTGGAGATTTGGTAGAATGTAAGAGTCGTGTAACATGGCACATGATGACGTTATGGTCTGTGAATCATCACGTTCCATTTAGAAACTCAGCATGACTTACTGTAATATAATCATGTTGATCAAATGTCATTATATTATACTAACTCATGCTTCAGTTCCCAACACTACTTCAAAAACATCCATAATTTAAACTCGAAGGTTTACAGAATATAGAAACTAAACAGTTTCCTTTATGATGTAATACAGAGAGCGCAAAGAGATAAATAATCTCGGACAATGATAGTTATGATGGTATCTTCAGAAATATCGAGGATATTTATATTGAAAGATTCGATGATGTTTTAGAATTTTAAAAATATCTGGAATCAAAGGATGATGCAGGAAATTTGTCTGCGAAGGTTTAGAATAAGGAGTAAGGTGTTTATTAATAATTTCTGCAGACATTGAATCATTTGGATTCTTTGAAGGTAGATTTCGTCTTTGTGATTTGTCCACAGCCTCCTTCATGGTTTGCTCAACCGTTTTTCAGCACCAAATTTTTCTCATTTTCTGAACTTTTTCAACACATTACTCTTTATCATCAAACTTTCGACTGTTACGGTTGTCTGCAGTTTTTCCTGCTTCATCAGCATTTTTCCAAAATTTGGAGAACTAGTTCGCAGTTTAGGGTGTTTTTCAGAAACTTCACATTCGAAGTATGTAAGTCTAGGAGGTAGACGTTATATGTATATATTTTGAGAATAATGATTCAAGGTTTTTGATATGGCAACTACCGTTACAAGATGCCGATGAGTACATGATAGGGTTTTAATGAATAAGTATAGTGATTTTTCGAAGAGGCTTAAGTCAAAGGGTAATGAAGTTGTTGATATATTTACTGTTAATATGGTGGAATGTAAAAGGTTCCCCGGTAACGATGGCAAAAGGGCAACGTATATATCGAAGTTATAATAAGACTGTTTCGACTGAAAAGTCAAAATTGACTTGCAGGAGCTGTGACAAAACTGACTACTTTGGAAATGGATTGCAAAGTTATTTTTGATAATAAATGCCAAAGGAGCTGACACAGATATGTATTAGTCTTTGATTTTGGTTTCGAGAGTTTCTAGGTGTATCGCTATACGCGTAATCCTTCATTCCGTTGATAACGTGTGGTTGGATCATCCTCTCGGTTGTTTCTTAATTGAGGGGTTTTCAAGAATCATGAATGGTTTGAACGCATATTGTAATCGTCAATATACATATGATGTTCTAGAATTTTGAATGATTTTAATATTTTTCTGGGTTTATGAATAGAAGTGATGTGCTATCACAGTTTTAAATTCAAAGTATGGCTTTGAAAGATGTAGGAATCTAAGAGTGATGATATCGGTTATATCTCGAAATTGAATTCTGTTATGTCAAAATCAGAATATGTAATCGAATTTGGATGCGAATGATTGTTTTGATTTCTATGAAGGAATGTATAGTTGTGAAAGTAGTGAGTATAGTTAATGATTGCTGAATCAGAATCGAAGATTGTAACATATAAATTGTGAATTTATATATATCTCGGGTATTACCTACCCGTTAAAAGTTTCACAAATAATATTTTGTACAAGAGAATTTGCATTACAGTCTTTATGAAAATATATGTATATTCTCTTCAGATGTAATACAGATTTAATAAGTTAATATTTCATTAAACTCATTTGATTTATGGTTGGAATTATGATTGAGAAATCCCTAAAGCTTCAGAAGTTACGTAATCTTCACTGAGTATTTCTTCTATTTGAATGAAATTATGAATTACCACTTCATTATTCATCTATTGATATTTCTTCGATGAATGATGTTTGTGTTTGTGGAAATTCTTGTGAACTTCGCAAGACACGAATGATGATTCTTAGAAATTTTCGAGTATATCGAAAATGAAAGTGTAAAATCAAGCTTATAATTGAATAATACACTTGGTTTATTATGAAATGGAATTCATCGAGTTGAAACGGATATTGTAGCTAACGATGGTTAAGTTATTAACGAAGGATGTACATCATAGCATATTAGTAACATGAATTATCCGAGAATCTACTCTTTAAAATTCATGCGTAATAGCTTAGTACGAAAAGATTTATTGTGGTTTCAAAACTTTATATATGTAAGGTATACATATAAATTCTTCAGTGGAAGTGAGTTAATACTTTGTAATTCGTTGATACAATATACTCATTGTTGATTAGTGATGATGTTTGCAGTGATTATAGATCTGGTTGAACTTGTGATGTTGTAGGTGCTGCTGATGCTGACGATGCTGACAGTACTGTTGATGCTGCTGGTAAAACAAGTCTAGTTTTTAATTCACGCTCCTTTCTTATCAGGGTTTCTATTCTCTGTTATTTCTATCCATTCATCTGATTTACGGTTTGAATACATAATCTCTAAGATTTTGGAGATTACATAATCGCCGCAGAATATTTCTTCAATGAAATTATGAATCAATACTTCATCGTTTGTTGTTGTTGGTATTCCTTGGTATCTATAGGGCGTATGACATTGGTGCTTGTTGGACAGATTTTAAAATTGAGGTTTACGATGCGGTTGTGGTTGCTGGTGGTAATGGTACTATTGGCGTTGATGATGGTGATACTGTTGATGCTGGTGGAGCTGCTGGTGCTTGTAACCTTTGCACCATATTCTCTAAAGCCACTACCCTAGCGCGAAGCTCGTTGACTTCTTCTATTACACCGGGGTGGTTTTCTGTTTGAACGAGCGGATGAATAAGATCTAGAATCTGAGATAGTATATAATCATGACGAGATACTCTGGAAATGAAAGAGAAAATGGTGTTTCGGAAAGGTTCGCCGGTAAGTGCTTCAGGTTCATCTCCAAGAGGACAATGTGGTGGATGGAAGGGATCGCCTTCTTCTTGTCTCCAATGATTAAGTAGACTCCGAACCCATCCCCAATTCATCCAGAATAAATGATGGCTAATTGGTTGATCCATTCCGATCACACTGCTTTCGGAGCTCGAGTGAAAATCCATATTGGAATGGTTGTCGGAATCTAAGGAATTTGAACTAGTTGCGAGTTCCATCTTGTACGATTGAATAAAGGATTTTTTGATATGAAATGATTTTCGGATACCGGATGATGTTCATAGAATATATATATATATATATATATATATATATATATATATATATATATATATATATATATATATATATATATATATATATATATATATATATATATATATATATAGAACAAAAGATTTCGTAGATTACGGATGAATTTACGAAATATGTCAGGCAAAGTTTACAGTAACAAATACGCTAAGATATGAATTAGCAGATACGCTAAGATTTGAATTTTTGTTTATATACTGTTCATGTAATCAATGCAGTAAGATGTGTCTAGACTAAGAATGATAAGTAGGTAATTTCCTACGGATGATAAGCAGATGATTACCTACTAGAAATGATAAGCAAAACTTTTGATATGCAGACACGATCGAAGTCCAGACTTACTAATGCATCCTAACAACTATCAGTTAGACACACTAATGCAAGACCTGGTTCGCTAAGACCACCGCTCTGATACCACATGAGACGACCCTTCCAAATCCATAAGGATGAATACATTTACATATGGATACATCGTGAGGTTCTGACCTCTAAATGATACATTTTACAAACATTGCATTCGTTTTTAAAAGACAAACTTTCATTACATCGAAAGTTGACAGGCATGCATACCATTTTATAATATATTCAAACTATAAATGACTTACTAGTAATCTTATTGAACTCAACGACTCGAATGCAACATCTTTTGAAATATGCCATGAATGACTCCAAGTAATATCTCTAAAATGAGCAAATGCATAGCGGAAGATTTCTTTAATACCTGAGAATAAACATGCTTTCAAGTGTCAATCAAAAGGTTGGTGATTTCATAAGTTTATCATAAAATAATAAAATTCAGTAATTTTGATAGACTACAAGATTTAAATTTTATAATCAACATACAGGATTAACACATCTGTATACAAATCCATTCATACGAATAAACACCTGGTAACTGACATTAACAATAATGCATATAGGATATCTCCAAAGATACAGGATTAACACATCTGTATACATACAGGATTAACACATCTGTACAAAAATTGAAGTACTAAAGCATCCAAACTCTCAGGATAGGGGGTCGTTAGTGCGCATAGATCTATCTTTAGGATTCGCGTCAATTAGGGGCCAGTTCCCTAATTCTTAGGTTACCAAGCTATAAAGGGGTGATATCCGGTATAATAATTCAGTCGTAGAAAGTTTTTAAGTACTCATGTCTATTTCGTCAAACATTTATAAAAGCATCTCATGCATTCTCAGTCCAAAAATATAAATTGCAAAAGCATTTAAATAAAACAGTTATAAAAACAGCGCATGTATTCTCAGTCCCAAAAATATAAAGAGTAAAAGGGAATCAAATGAACTCACAATACTGTATTTCGTAGTAAAAATACATATGACATCATTGAACAAGTGTAGGGTTAGCCTCAGATTCACGAACCTATATTAAGTATACATATATTTATATAATGGTCAATATCTTTCTAACAATTAAGGTCGAGTCATAGTGTACCATAATTTTAATGCTCGAGACCGATATGCAAAAGTTAACAAAAATTAGTTTGACCCAAAATGACTTTCAAAATCTATATAAAATATAGTCATTTTATATATTTAAATATATTTATCAGATTTTATTAGAGTAAATAATACAAGTCATAAATAAAAATTTATATTAAAATTTATATATGATAAAAATATACTTTTATATAACTCGAGTAATAAAATTTATAAAATTCACTCAAAATCATAAACGTATAGTGGTATGTATTATTAATGTAATTATATTATATGTGGTAAAAATATCTTTGTATCATATATTTATTTGATAAAATAATATTGATAATAATAATAATGAGTAAAAGTTGCATTATTTTGTAATAATAATAATGAAATATTAATAAAGATAATGTTATTTAAAGTGTTTAATATAAATTACAAGGGTAATAACAATGATGATATTAATAATACTAATAAAATTGATAATAATGATAATTTTAAATAAAACGGTAGTTTTAAATTCTATACTTTTAATAATACTATATTCTTAATAAAAACGATAATTCTTAATAATAATAATTTTTAATAGAATGATAGTTTTAATAAAAATGATAAATTTTTAAATGATAATTGATAGTATCGATACTTTAATATTAGAAAAAATAATATAATTTATCTTAATAATAATATTTACTATATATAATAATTATCATAATAAGAATAGTAATAATAATATTTTATAAAAATAATTCTATCAAAAATGATAATTTAATAATAATCCTAATATGATAATAATGATAATATTTTATAATAAAAATGATATTTCTATTAGAAATGATAATTTTAATAAAAGTGATAATTTTTAATACTAATGATACTTTTAATAATAATAATAATGATAAAAATAATAAAATGATAGTTTTTATAAAAATGTTACTTTTTAATAATAACGATAATTTCAGTAATAATATCAATACTAATAATAATAATAATAATAATAATAATAATAATAATAATAATAATAATAATAATAATAATCTTAGTGATAATGACAATAATAATAACGATGATAGTAATAATAATAATAATAATAATAATAATAATAATAATAATAATAATAATAATAATAATAATAATAATAATAATAGAGTTAACGATAATTTAGTTGGCCATATCTTTAAATCCGTTCATCGAAATCACACGACTTCTAAATGAAAAGTTAATAATTTTTCGACAGCTTTCCAACGACATGCATATCATATACCTTATATTAGTATTATATGTATTAAATTTGTGATTCATCATACACTATTTAACGACGAAATAAAACATACAAGCATGCATGATCATATATACTCGAGCACTAGTCAGGGATACACTATTAATATATAAAAGATAAGATATGAATGCTCACGTATCAATATTGTGATTCAATATTGCAGGAAAGTACGTAGACGCAACGGAAATGATAAACGCTAGATTGACCTCACGAGCAATATCCCCGAACCATACCCATAACCTCCATAGCTATAACCCATAATTTCCTTAACACTATCCCACTCGAAAAACAATTTTTGAAATCACTTAGACAGCACTCCGTCGTACTATTTTATGTATAATACTACTAATAATAATACTCATAACCATAAGATTAATAATAATATTAATCTTTATAATAATAATAATAATAATGATATTATGTAGGTATATATATGCGAGAGATATAATGAATGAAACTGAGCCTGAATTCGATCGTATTTAAAGACATCTCACCCACCTAACCCTCCCATGCACTAACATGAGTTTGTGAGAGGGATCTCATGCGAGTGCATGAGTCCAAATTATGGCACACATTCGAAAATTTGAGACTTCCGACACAATTTTCTTATATATAAATATTATTTAATATATAATATATTTAATCTTTAGAATTAATTAAATATTATATTATATTCTCATGCATAGTTGATTTGTAATTTTAACACCGATGAATTGTACGTTGACGCTCGACTTACATACCGGTTCCCATTTTTTGAACGTCCTTTCGTACGCTTAGAAAACTTGTACTTTACGTTTTGCGACACGTACCTTTATCAATAATTAGACTTATTTCACCAATAATTATATTAATTGAAATGTAACTTATTCATTTGAGTGTTTTGGTCATTTGCTTCTATAAATCTACTTCTCGTTGTTTATTAAAATATATTTAATAATATATATAAAATATTACTTAAATCAAAACATTTTATAACTATATTAATATTACATTGTAATATATATATATATATATATATATATATATATATATATATATATATATATATATATATATATATATATATATATATATATATATATATATATATATATATATATATATATATATATATATATATATATATATATATATATATATATATTATATATATATAATTGAAATATTTACTTAATATAATATTTAGTTTTTCAAAACCAATTATATTTCAAAGTCTGTTTTATATAAGTTAACTCATTTAAATAATAAAAGTTATTATATCAAATAATGTTTTTAATAATATAAAAACTGAATAATTAAATTACCAAGGGGCACGAGACAGTCAATGCAAAGTATTCTTTTGAAAATTAAACGGGAATCTCCACTAACCTTTGTCTAATCCTCAATAATTAACACATTTGTTCTTACTTATAAATCACCTTACCAAATATTCCAAATATCGTTATAAAGAACATATTTCCCAAATCAACATGGACCTCACCACAAAGACTTATAATAATATCACAATGTAACCGATAATTCAATCATTTGATATTATCCTTTAATCTCGTCGATAATCATAATAAATTTATTGAAACAAATACGTTCATGTAAAGTATTATACATATAATACTTTGTTAACGTTTTTAATTAATATAACCATATATTATATATACATATCTTTACACATAAATGTTCGTGAATCGTCGAGCACGGTCAAAGGGTAATTGATTACATGAATGTAGTTACAAAATTTTGAAATTCAACTTTACAAACTTTGCTTATCGTGTCGGAAATATATAAAGATTAAGTTTAAATTTGGTCAGAAATTTCCGGGTTGTCACATCAGGTATGAAAGAAATCTTTCGCTGTGAATTTGCTTATTTAAAAGATATTACTTGGAATCGTTCATGGCATATTTCAAAAGACGTTGCATTCAAGTCGTTGAGTTCAAAAAAACTGTTATTAAGTAAATGGCAGATTAGTCATTCATATTATTGGAATTCATATATCATTTGGTTATTTTGAAATGAGTTGTCTTTTAAAATGAATGCAATGTTTGTAAAACGTATCATATAGAGGTCAGTACCTCGCAATGGGACTAGATGTTGAAGACTTCGTCCAGGTGGATTAGGACGGGCCTTTACAGTTGGTATCAGAGCGATGGTCTTAGTGAACCAAGTCTTGCATCTATCTAACTGATAGTTGTTAGGATGCATTAGTGAGTCCTGACTTTGACCGTGTCTGCATGTCAAAAGTTTTGCTTATCATTTCTTGTCGGAAAAATATCTACTTATCATTTTCAGTCTCGACATGTCTTATTGCAATTATTGCATAGATGGTGTACAGACAAATTCATATCTTATCATATTAGACCTTGTCTGACACGTTTCCTTAATTCCCTCCGTAATCTACGAGATCTTTTGTACTATATATAGGTATTCTATGTAATTAGAATATCATCGAATATCCGAAAATTATTTCATATCGAAAATCCTTTATCTGACCGTGTAAGATGGATCCTGCACATATTCGAGTTCCTATAGTTCCGAAGGCGATTCTGAAGCCTCTGAAGGTAGTGTGACCGAAGTACCCCAACTGGTGGAATATACTTCTTTCTGGATGAGATGGGAATGGGTTCGAGACATACTCACTAGCTGGAGAAATGAAGAGGGAGAACCCTACCGCAAACCAAATTTACCTCCCGACATCGGAGAACTTGATGCACTCACCGGTCAACCTGTTCGAAACACCGTTTTCACACTCTTTGCCAGGATATTTCGTCTTGAAGAACGTATTCATAGAGTTATGTTGGTGATTCAACCTCTACTCCCGACTACTAATCAAATAGGATTAGTGGAAGAAGTCAGGGAGCTTCGTGCTAGACTTGAAGGAAGAATGGAGTCTCTGAAAAGTACAGTACACAATTTGTAAGATAGACTTACGTCTACAACATCAGCACCAACCGCACCAGTACCACCAATAACAACATCCGCATCGCAAGCCTTAATATCTCAATCTATACCTCGAGCATAATCTTCGTTTTACATATCGTTCTACATCATTTATCTTCGTTCTACATGGCGATTATGTAATCTCTAATGTTTTAGAGATTATTTATTCTAGTCCTAACCGTAAACTAAATGAGATTAAATATTCACTCATTAAATCTATGTTGCATCTGAAGAAAATATACATACGTATATTTTCGTGAAGACTGTAAAAATTCTTTTGTACAAAATATTACTTGTGAATTTTTTTAACCGGTTGGTAATACCCGAGAAATACTTAAATTCACAATTAATATGTTACACATTACATTCTTAAATTTTGATTCAATAATCATCAACTATACTCACTACTTTCACAGCAATATACATTCTTTCTTAAAAATCAAGACAACTATTTCCATACGAATTCGATTACATATTCTGATTTTGACGTACCAGAATCCAAGTAAAGCTTTAGTAGGTGTTATATTCCTAAAAATCACTACACTCCTGGAATCATATTTTATACTCATTCGTATGCTGTGATGAATCATCATATCAAACCACCGGAACTATCATTCGTTACTTTTGAAATTTATAACATTTGTAATGTCAACCATTTATAACATTAAAATTCTTGAAAACACCTCAGATTGATAATCATTGATTCAGATTCGTTAACTTTAAGAACGCTGATGAAGCGGCAAAAGCTATAGATGGTCTTAATGGCCAAAATCTTGATAATAAAGAATGGTGTGTTGAGAAAGCTCAGAAAAAGAAAATTTGGAACGGAAAAACGGATTGAGAAAATTATGAAGGAGGCTGTTGACAAATCACAAGGATTAAACCTATACCCAAAGAATCTAGATGCTTCGATTTCTGATGGAAATCACAGAAGATCTCTTTACACATTCTAAATCATTACAGAAGAATTTTCATCATTATCCTTTGATTTT